>NC_138727.1:52607061-52637061 GCF_965113295.1 Leuciscus leuciscus | reverse complement strand
CCGAGGCGCGGCAGGAGCATCATCTTCCTGCGGGTCTCCAGCGCCTGACAGGCCCGGAGACATGGGCAACACGCCGGCCGCCAAACGGGGAAACGAGATGGAAAGCGGTGGGTGTCTTTAAACCTCCCGATCATTGTGTTTAGTCATGATCGATCATGGCGATCGGTTTCATCATCAGATGCTCAGATTCCTCGGGAATATATTCGTGCATGTGTGAGGCTTCAGCAAAGAGAGAGAGAGCGAGAGAGAGAGAGAGAGAGAGAGAGAGGATGCTGATGCTGTCATGGCGATTTCAGGCTCAAACAATGTGTTGATGCTTTAATAAGCGCTTCGTTTGGGGGTTTTGTGTGTGTATGTGTATGTAGTGCCATATAACATATCAAGAATGTTTGTTCAACAGAAAAGACTCTATATGTGTGTATTCGATGGGTCCAGATGTGTAGAAGGTCTGAAGAAAACAGCAAGAGCCCCTTATATTCAGGGGACCACGTATCAAAATTTGATAACAACCGTATTAATTGACATCTTTGACGGTTACGGCCCTGCTGGTTGAAATGTTTAACCCTGGGTTAAGTCTTTCATGTTTCACACGGTTCATACTAACCCTGGTTTAGCCTAGTAATTAGGTTGTCAGATTTTAAGATTTCACACTTTACACATGTAGGCTAAAACCCATCAGGGTATCATCATTCATTTGCATATTTACATTGTTAAATCGAGTTGCAATCTGTTTTAATAATGCTCTAAAATCACGCTTGCCCTTCACTGTTGACGTTTTTAATGAGTCTTTCTCTTCTGGAAATCAAATCAAAATTGTTGACCGCATCATCTTGCGTGTTTTTGTCCAATAAAATGCTTTCTGAAATGATCACATCACATCTCGCAGCTGTGACGTGAACCAGTGGCTATACTGGCTAATGATGTTAATGAATAATTATTCGATAAGTCCCTCGATATGTCCCACCCAACCTTCCTGTTTCAGTATGAAATGTCAAAACAGGAACAAAAACCGCTCAACCGTTTCCCTCGATGCTGACGCTTGAGAGTTTCTGTGACTGTACAAAATGAATTCATATTTTCTGAGGCAGGAATTATTTTATGATTGGTTTGTATGTTGCGAAACAACTCAACGTAACGCATACCTTTGGTAGTGAAAAATTGGTGCTGCTAACCCCTGTTACAAATACAAGTGTGAAACATTGCTTAACCCAGGGTTAAAAGTGGCCTTTCACCCAAAAATTAAAAGTATCCAATAATTTACTCGGCCCCGAGCCATCCTAGGTGTATATGACTTTCTTCTTTCAGCCAAACACAATTAGAGCTATATTAAAATATATCCTGGCTCTTCCCAGCTTTATAATGGGAGTGAATAGTACCTGAGATTTTTAAGCCTCCCCAAAAAAAGTGCATCCATCCATCATAAATACCAGCAGCCATATCACCCTGTAGCCCAAGACTGGTTGCCCACTGAAGCTAAGCAGGGCTGAGCCTGGTTAGTACCTGGATGGGAGACCTCCTGGGAAAAACCAGGTTGCTGCTGGAAGAGGTGTTAGTGAGGCCAGCAGGGGGCGCTCACCCTGTGGTCTGTGTGGGTCCTAACACCCCTGTATAGTGACAGGGACACTATACTGCCAAAAGAGCACCGTCCTTCGGATGAGACGTTAAACCGAGGTCCTGACTCTCTGTGGTCATTAAAAATCCCAGGATGTCCTTCGAAAAAGAGTAGGGGTGTAACCCCGGCATCCTGGCCAAATTTGACCCTTGGCCTCTGTCTATCATGGCTCCTAATCATCCCCATATACTGATTGGCTTCATCACTGTCTCCTCTCCACCAGTTAGCCGGTGTGTGGTGAGCGTTCTGGCGCAATATGGCTGCCGTCGCATCATCCAAGTGGATGCTGCACATTGGTGGTGGTTGAGGAGATTCCCCCCTTCCATGTAAAGCGCTTTGAGGTCTCAGAAAAAGCGCTATATAAATGTAACAAATTATTATTATAAATACGACTCCAGGGGTTAATAAAGGCATTCTGAAGTGAAGCCATGCGTTTGTGTAATATCCATATTTATAACTTTATAAACCATAGCCTAATCACTGGCTTCTGTTAACGGCTGTACGTGAGTCTGGTTCCGGCGGAAGAGGGACCTCTGACCCGACACACGACGTATTGATGAGGATAAGGATCGAGCAAAACAAAACACCGGTCATGAATTAGAAATCAAAAACAAGAGTATTTGAAGAGAAATGTGGGAGGAGCTAAGTTTGTTGTTTGAACCACGAAAGGCGTCTATTCTCACCTGAACTTACGCCACTCCTACATTCTACGTCATGCGTCGGGTCAGAGGTCACTCTTCGGGTCAGAGGTCACTCTTCCGCCGGAACTAGACTCTCGTACAGCCGGTAACGGAAGCCAGTGATTACAGTTTATACAGTTCTAAATATGGATATTTTTCTTCGCTTCAGAAGGCCGTTATTAACCCATGGAGACATACTTTTATGGACTTCAAAATCTAAGGTACCATTCACTGCCATTATAAAGCTGGGAAGAGCCAGGATATATTTTAAAGGGATAGTTCACTTTGAAATTAATTTTTGGTATGTTTTAGCTTACCTCAAGGGCATCCAAGATGTAGGTGTCTTTTTTTCCACAGTAGTTTCAATTTTGATATTTTTAGGTCAAACTGTTCTTGTCTGTCAGTCATATAATGCAGGTCGATGGTCACTGTCTCAAAGAGCATGCACATAGTCCAAATTAAAACAATTCCCCATCGTCCAAATTAAACAATTCCCCATCATAAGTACACATTGATGGCCTAAGACACGAAACGAGCGGTTTGTGTGAGAAAACGAACAGTATTTATATCGTTTTTACCACTTGTACACAGCCACGTCCAAGTGATCTGAGAGCGCGGGCGGGTATAGACTAGATGTCGCATTGGCTACGGTTTCGTTCCAATGAACTGCAGTAGCCAAGGCGACTTCTATTGTATATATCTATACCCGCCCGCGCTCTCAGATCACTTGGACGTGGCTGTGTACAAGTGGTAAAAACGATATAAATACTGTTCGTTTTCTCACACAAACCGCTCGTTTCGTGTCTTAGGCCATCAATGTGTACTTACTGTTTTGTTTTATTTGGACGATGGGGAATTGTTTTAATTTGGACTCTGTGCATGCTCTTTGAGACAGTGACCATCGACCTGCATTATATGACTGACAGACAAGAACGGAAAAAAAGACACCTACATCTTGGATGCCCTTGAGGTAAGCTAAAACATACCAAAATTTAATTTCAAAGTGAACTATCCCTTTAATATAGCTCTAATTGTGTTTGGCTGAAAGAAGAAAGTCATATACACCTTGGATGGCTTCAGGGTGAGTAAATCATGGGCCAATTTTCAGTTTTGGGTAAACTAACCCTTTAACCTGGGGTTAAAAAGACTAATAGTCCAACTTTATCTGCCTACACACAGTATACTTTCATGAAGCGATAGGCCTATTGCTTATTGCCTATTGATAGGCCTAGTGCTTGTATCGATGCAGAATGTAAACTATATATTATCGCTCGGCTCGAATCTGCTAAATGTTACTGTGAGACATGAAGATATTATAAACATTAATGTCGTGATTTCCTGAAAGCTGCTTTGAAACAGTGTGCGTTGTGAAATTCGCTAAACAAATACATTTGTCTTGAGCGTATTGAGTCGTTTTACGCCTGCTACAGATCCCATAAGATCATTACAAATCACACTGTACGGCATGGATCTAATAAACTTGTGTACGAGATGCATGTAAACTTTACGATGATGACACCTATTGAATCGTAGGCTGCGATGCAAGTTAGTATAGCAGAATAAAACGTCATCAGCCTGCGCTAGTGGTGAACAAATAGAGCAAGATGAATCGCACTTGATTGGCAGTTGTGGTTTTTATGTGTGCTTAAAAAAAGAGGATGAAGCGAAAGAGACAAATATGGCTTCAATATGCCATGATGTTGCATTTTGATTGGCTAGTCAGTAGATGTTGCAATTTGATTGGCTAGTCGGTAGATCGTAAACGATCATAGACTATCTTTGGTCGCAAGACCGTCTTTGAACCTTTTGAACCACGTTTAGGAGCCACAATCACAGAAATCTCCACGATTGGTCATCTTTCGTCTGGGACAGACCAAAATCATTGTGTACCGGGTATAACTCTCCCATAAGGAAAGCCCTGCTTGAACACAGTTTAGACGGGTCCTTCCCCGCTGGCCTGCTGTGGGCTTGTTGTGCTATTCACTTGCAATTTGTCTTTTTGCTTGCTTTATATCTTTCTGTGCCGAGTTTGTGGGAAGATCTGCGGAATGGATTTTAAAACTGAAAGGTTAAAATGGAGCTCAGATGCTGCACTTTTATTGTAAGCTGAAGTTGAATCAACCTTTTGCATTGCTGATTTTGCCATGTTATCACGTTTAAACCTTACCATTACACCGTGCCCTAACCAGACGTGATGCCAGCGACAAATTGGGGCCCTGTCCCAAATGGCACACTTCATGTGCACTTTTGGTCTACAATGGCTGCCGCGTGCGCGTGTCCGTTAAGTCCGTGAGACCGCAGTGTGTCCCATTTGTCATTTTTAGATCTCAGAAGGGTGCTCGCGAGCGCCCCCATGTGGTCGATTTGCGCCCTTGATGCGCACTTTCGCCGAGCCCGCGCTGATGCGGACTCCGCAGCAGACTTCTTCCCGACAGTCAAAGCGGCATTATGTCAAGAAAGTGCGGACTCAGAGGAAGACCGCGAGTGCTTAGGGTTCCATTTGGGACAGGGCAAATCTGTCTGTCCACACTGAAAGGCCCTGTCCCAAATGGAACCCTAAGCACCCGCGGTCTTCCTCTGAGTCCGCACTTTCGTGACGTAATGCCGCTTTGACTGTCGGGAAGAAGTCTGCTGTGGAGTCCGCATCAGCGCGGGCTCGGCAAAAGTGCGCATCAAGGGCGCAAATCGACCACATGGGGGCGCTCGCGAGCACCCTTCTGAGATCTAAAAATGACAAATGGGACACACTGCGGTCTCGCGGACTTAACGGACACGCGCACGCGGCAGCCATTGTAAGTCCACAAGACCGAAAGTGCACATGAAGTGTGCCATTTGGGACAGGGCCAGAGATGTGTCAAAATCAATCAAAACCCACAGCCAATCAGAACAGCGTGTGGGCGGAGTCTCGCGGCAAGTGCACGGCACCACGGCAATCGCAAGAAAATGTATAAGGCCCTGTCCCAAATGGCACACTCCGGACTTGTGGACTTCCTCAGAGTCCACACTTTGGTGACGTCATGTAGTGCAGACCTATAGGGCCCTTGGCGCGAGTCCACGAGGGCGCATTGAGAGGTATTTTGGGGACAGACTCGATCGGCATGCCGGAAATAACGGTCTGGTTGTTGTTGGACAGGAGAAATCACATTTTTGCGCTCCGACGTCTTATCTGCATGTCCACTACACAGCCTAATTTTACAGTTCTATATTTTGATATTATGCATATCACCTGGGCATTAGACAATAGATAAATCATGCTTATTTAAATGATGTATACAGTTGTACATAATAATACATAATGTTCCATTTGAACTAAGATTACAATTTTAAAACATAATTTAAACATATTTTTTTCAATTTACAGGTTTCAATATTCATAGGCCTACTATGTTTACATATGACTCAGTAAAGCCCTGCCATTCGGTTCTATTTATTTAATGAATCATAATGCGATCGTATTATTAAACACGCTATTATTATGTTTGAGACATCAACCACTGGTCGATGACCATAATGTTTGTATAAACTGTAGGTAACAACTGGTAAAATGTACATTTAGGTCATAAAAACAGTAATATTTTCTTCACAGCCATGTCAACAATTATCCGTGAGTGAAATCTCCTCCCATCTGTTGTCTGATTGGCCTTTCGCAAGGATTCCTGGGTAGTTAAAGTGCGTGGAGCCTGCATCTATGCGGGCTTCGTGGAAGACCGCTTCAAGGGTACAAAGGGGGCGCTGCTGAGCACACTTCAGAGCGGTAAAATGCTGAATGGGACGGCCTACGGACTCGTAGACTCAGCGAGCACGCGCAATTCAAGTCCACGAGACCGAAAGTCCGCATGAAGTGCGCCATTTGGGACAGGGCCTAAGTAGGCTTACATAATCAAATTCACAAATATTACACCATTTAAACATTATTAAAAATACATAGGCTGAGTTACTAAAACAATCTTTGTCAAAGAATACTCTTTTGTTCACAGTTTGAACGTTCTTGTTTGCATTTGTTTAATTTCAAGATCTGAGGTGAATTATCCATTGTTGCTTTTACAGATACAAAGCTGGAGCACTAAATGATATTCAAAGTCACATTACACGTAATTAAAGCACATAAACAGTACCTGAGATTATCATTGCCACACTTTGTGTTTGTTGTTCCAGCGCGACGTCGCAGAAAAATAGAAACCGTTTCTAAAATATAATTGTCGCGTGTCGCCGTCGCGCCTGGATAGGACAACAACTCTGATTAACATGGAAAAATACCTTTTATCGCGCGGCGTCGCGTCGCGTGTAGTTAGGACACGGCGTTATCCTTAACCATCTTATTCAAATTCAATACATCAGGCTTTTTTTGGCTTAGTATATTTTAGTGAGAACGTGGCCGGAGGAAAAAACATCTCAGTTTTATTCAAAGGTCTAAACTGAGCAAAACTATGCAATCTGGTGCAGTTCCTGATATTTATATGGCCAAAAAGGGAAAAATGAAATTATGATGAAACACATTTTAATGTAAATCAATGCAATTTGCAACAACTACTTGCAAAAAATGCAGATAAATATTAGGCTAGTTGTCGCTGTATCTCCCAATAATATTAAATGGCAATATTAATATTTAAATGCTTAGTTTTATGATCAAAGCTCAGTAGTTTTTATTGTGGAGGCAAAATAATGCAATACAATGATGATGATTTAGATAAACCTTCTTCAAAAGCCTGATGATCATATTAGATGGCTCACATTTTGATGAATGGATAATCAAGTAAATCTATCAGTTGCTTCAGTCCAGTAAGTGTTCATCTTGTAATATTACTAACAATATAAAAGTTATTCTTACATTTACTTTATACAAATCACAGCAAACCTTGTATCACAGCCTTTTAAAATTATACTTTTACTAGCTAATAAAGTATAAACTGTCAATCAGACGACAGAAGGCATGTAGTATGGTAGATTGTGTTTTGAAAATTTAGTGGCCTTAGAAATCAAATATGATGTTGCTTCTTGTAATGTTGAGTGTGTTTTCTGTCTCTTCCCACAGTCAAAGAGTTTCTGGCCTTCGCCAAAGAAGATTTCCTCAGGAAATGGGAGAATCCTGCACAGGTAAGAGGATATAAAGGGAAAACCAGGCTTCAGCTTTCAATACGCAAGCGTTTCCAGTGGGAATAGTTCTCAGAGCTGGTTTATTGTATTATGTTAAACGAGTGTCACCTGGTCATTTAAAAAACAGTTGAACAAACCCAGAAGATCACAGAATCCTTTGAGAAACCACACAAAACACTCCCGAAACTAGTGATGAGCGCTTCGAATCGATTAAAACAACAATGATTGACTGTTTCTGGTGACGCCTGCCGGTCAGAACTGTGTAAATGCAGGGAAAACGTAAAAAAACAACAACATAAAAACACCTTTTACAAACCAACTGCAAAGGTTTTATTGAAAGTTAATCTAGTAAAATGCACTTAACAAATCATCTAATACCATTTAAATATGAAGTGTCTGTATAATAGATGCTATTTTATCCATTTGTAGAGCCTGTTTGGTTCGTTTTATAGAGAGCTTGGTCAATCAGAGACTTTTAACTACAACTCTTCCTTTGTATTATACAAATATGTCATTAAAATGTCTAAAAATGTGTAAAACTGATCTGAGATCAGGTAAAACCCTGTAGATTCTGGTTCATTGTTTCACAGAGATCGTCGCCTCGTAGCGCTGAACCATTGAAACTTCAAAACATTTCGAAACAGTTATAAAGCCCTGTTTATTGAAATCACGTGACTTTGAGAGTTTGATACGTGCTCCAAATCGATAATCCCAAACAAATGTTTCACAAAGGTTTCGAAGCTTCACAAAGTACTTTTAAACTTAAGCTTAACTTTTAGATATCGTACAGCAAAAGAAGGCTCGCATAAACACAAGTGGATCAAATACGTAGAAGCTTTAGTTTGTGCAGAAAGATCAGAACACACACACACACACATAAGTCGGCATTAAACTGAAGTTGCGCTCATCTTTTCTTCAGAAATGTGACGTATATCCGCGTGAAACGGCTTCACATACAAGAACAAATGTAGGGCGGGGCTTGTGGAATTGATTGGATGGTTGTGGTTTGCTATTGGTGGATCTGATGTGATTGACAGGTTATTGCCCCGCCCTCATCATCAGAGAAGAGAAGGAGGGGAATTTACTCTGATTCAAGATTACACATGAATTAAAAGAAAATGATGTTCACAGATAGATCATTTATAATAAATACTGCAAAATTCCATAAAAATATCTAGGAATGGTCAATTTTGATTGTCAGAATTCAGTTAATGTGAGTTAAGCGTGTCAATGTGTTTTCTGTAACTGAGACCAGTTATTCTAAAACGAATGGAAGCTTGTTTTCGTCACAGAATAAAACATTTTAAAAGGTAATTGAGACTTTTTATTTAACAATTGCGAGTTATTAAGTCCAATTTTAAGGAAAAAAAGACTGACTTCTTTTTTCCACAGAACTGCAAGTTTATATCACAATTCTGACTATATCTCCAAATTGTGTGTTATAAAGTCAGAATTGCAAGATATAAACTCACAATTGTGAGATAAAAAGTTGCAATTATCTTTTAAAATGTTCTATAGAATAGAATATAGAAAAGTGTTTTATAATACAGAATTGCGACTTTATATCACGCAATTTTGACTTTATAACTCACAATTATGACCTTTTTTCTCGCAACTGCGACTTTAAATCACTTTATATAGATGTAAACTCGCAATTGTGAGAAAACAGTCTCAATTGTGAGATAAAAAAGTCGCAATTACCTTTTTAATGTGAAACCAGGTCTGTATGAGCAGATTTCATTCTGATTAATCGGATAATTGGCTCAGTAATTTAGTATTGGTGAATAACTGCACATAAACATGCTAAAAACAGCGTGGCCTGTCCCGCAGAACACGGCGTGCCTGGAGGACTTCGAGCGCTTGAAGACTCTGGGTACTGGCTCGTTCGGGCGCGTGATGCTGGTCAGACACCGAGAGACCGGCCAGCACTACGCCATGAAGATCCTCAACAAACAGAAGGTGAGCGGGGCTGATGACACTCAAACTGGTGTTACGCCGAGTTCACACTGCACGGTTTTCACAGTAGCCGGGTCACTGTCCTATTCACACTGTACGACTATCTGGTGTAACATTCAGTTTCTGCTGTGTTCACACTGTAAGATGGATCGGCGACAGGAGGTTTCACTCTGCATGACTTTACATGACTACGACTGGGGCTGCGTTCCAGTCCACTTTTAGACACGCAGTTGCGAACGTCCCTAAGCACTTCCCCTCGGGAAGAGAGTTTGGGGAACATAAATAGTTTAGCAATGTTCTGCTGGTCAAGCAAATATTTTTGCTTTGTTTTCTATGTGATATAATTGTAAATATATCTATTAAAATACTGATATTCTGGTCTATAACTCCTCCCCGAACATCTCGCTGTCCTGTATCTTGCTCTCTCATTGGCTGTCGGTCATCGCCGATGTCGTTTTCAGTCAGAACACATTTCACACAGCAGGATTTTGAGTCTCCGACAGGTCCAGATGTTTAGCATGCCAAATATCTCACGGGCGTCTGCGATTCTCTCAGATCTCGTCTTTGATCATTCACACTGTGTGATTGTCACTCACGTGAACGAGCACTGATTTGCCTGTGATTTCGGGCATTTGTCGGCGATCTCCCAAAACCTGTCGGCGAGTGAAAATCGGGCCTAAAATGGTTCAGTGTGAACTCGGCATTAGACGTGATGGATGCGTTCAGTAACACTGCTTGTCTTCAGGTGGTGAAGCTGAAGCAGATCGAACACACACTCAACGAGAAGAGGATCCTGCAGGCCGTCAGCTTCCCCTTCCTAGTGCGCCTGGAGTACTCCTTCAAGGTGAGGATCGTTCAGGACAACAATAACTGGATGATGGCGCATGTAATGGACGTGTGTGTGTGTGTGTTTGTTGCAGGACAACACCAATCTCTACATGGTGATGCAGTACGTTCAGGGAGGGGAGATGTTTTCACACCTGCGCAGAATCGGCAGATTCAGGTGAATATCTGTACATTCTTGATGTGTGTGTATATATATATATATATATACTCTGTATATTTCTATGGCATCGCTGTCGAAGAGTAATTAGCTGGTGAAGTGGATTTACTTATTGTAGAGTTAGCAAAAGATATCATGAGTGTTGTAATGTTTGAAGCGGATGCGTAACCAATAGTAGATTTTTAAAACAAGCCGTTCATTCATAAATCTGTAAGATCTCACCTTCATGCTGTGGAAATACAATCCGGAGACGCTGAAAAGGGGCGGGGCTACAGAAGGACTATGCCTTAAAGGGACAGTTCACCCAAAAATGAAAATTCTGTCATCATTTACTCACCCTCATGTTGTAACAAACCTGTTTGAGTGTCTATCTTCTGCTGAACACAAAAGCAGATGTTTTGAAGAATACAGGAAATCGAACAGTTTACGGTAGCCATTGACTTCCATAGTAAGAATATAAAATACTATGGGCGCCGTCAATTGGCTACGCATATTCTTCAAAATATCGTCTTTGGTGTTTTATATTTTGGGTGAACTATCCCTTTGAAGTCCAGCTGTAGTCAATAATTTTATTTTGATCACCAAAATGACATATTTAAATGTCTTTTCCTTGGAAATTTTTTTTATTTATGTCTTAAAATATCTTGAATGTAACTCGACACCCTTGCCTCATTTAGTATACACGGTTCTATGAATATGCAAATGAGTCCCGCCTCCACTCACTCACTTAGCTCAGAGATCCACTCGTTGACGATCACACGATGACCTGATTGGTTACAAGGTAGTTTGTGACGTCAGAAACACCAGCGATTTCAAACCGTGTTTTTGAGACTGTCTTTGGTTCACTTCAGTTTTGAGGAGAAAATACTGAATTTACACATGGCTTGTCTTAAAGCATATTAAAAACACCAACATAGACATATAAACAACTTTAAAAGCGTATTCTTTAAATAAAAATCGTCACTTTAAATATCTCCTCTAATTCAAAAGGTTTAAAACAACCCACATTGTAGAACAATTTTTAAATGATTTAATAATGCATTTATTATCTAGTATATTCCCCCACTTGTTTTTTTATGTTCTCAAATACACAACCACACACACACACACACACACACACACACACACACACACACACACACACACACACACACACACACACACACACACACACACACACACACACTCTAATTCTCCATTCTGACTACAAGTCATTAAAAACACGAAAAATGCACGTGAATGTGGATGTTGTGATTACAACACATAAATTAAACGCCAGCTCTGCTCACTTTTTGCAGTGTAATGAAGGAGTTCACATCTATGACTTGGTGTTTTTCCGTCACTATCTGGTTCAACTCATTCTTAAAAATCACAATTGTCAGGCTTTAAGCAGAAGCCTTCAAATCAAACTGTTTTAAGGTTGATGAGAAATGTGTGTGAACCTCTGACTCGTGGTTTACATGTGCAGTTACAAAAGACCAAATGCTTAGAAGGAAAAACAGGTCGTATTTATATTTATTTTGACTCAGATTGAATTGCATGTGTATAAATGACAAAAAAGAAAAGAAATTCGAGATTACATTTTGCATCGGTTTTTGGCCTCTTTAAAATGTGATTCCAAATGCTAAATTTGATCCTCTGACCTACATCTAAAAAAATCTCCTTTAAAGGCATTTATGGTTCCGTGAAGAAACTTTAACAAGTTCTTTACAGTGAAAAAATGATTCTTTAGATTTTTAGAATGTTCTTCACATTAAGAAGAAACGGTTCTTTTAAAGAACTCTTCACTGAAAGGTTCTATGAGGAACTAAAAATGGTTCTTCTATGACATTCTATAAAAAAAAATTTTTTAAACGTTATTTTTTAAGAGAGTCGATTACAGTATATGTAGTTTAACTTGTATGTTTTTTTTTAATCCACATAAAAGTTGACATAAAACTGATCGGACATTTGATCAACACTAGGCACATAACAGTCGCCCCATCAGTCTGCATATTTGAGCTTGATATCTTTGGCTTCGGCTCGTGTTCGTCTAGCTAAATATAGAGGATAAAACAACTTTGGGTTTAAAGAACCAAACCATGACTTCCAGTGAAATCTGAGGATATTCGTCCTGAAAGCTGTGCTAATGTGAGACTGTGACATGCGTAATATTTATTAGTTTTTTTTTGCAGTGACATTGTGTCCTAATGCAGTAAATCACTGATGCATCGAGGTTCAGTCCATCTGTTTTATTCTTGCCTGATGCCATTATGTAACGGTGTGTTTTCTCCTTGTCTTTTGCTCTCTCTGTCTCTCTCTCTTTCTGCAGTGAACCCCATGCACGCTTTTATGCTTCACAAATAGTTTTGACCTTTGAATATCTGCACGCCCTTGACCTGATCTACAGAGACCTTAAACCAGAGAACCTCCTCATCGATCAGCAGGGATACATCCAGGTAAAACACATGTAAAAGAGTTCACATTCAACAGACACTAATATTTATTAGGAAATGAACAGTCTGGAATAGGACTAAGACTCCTTTCATTTGCCAATATGACTGACTATTAGAACATTTGAGGTGTTTTCACAATTTTTTTGCTCATCTGAATATTTTTTTGAGGTTGTTCATGTGATGTTTGAACTTCTGAATCATTACTGTTGTCTAAAGCAAACACCAGCATTTGTGATCTACTTTACATTAATATGCAGCAATAAGTATTTTAAACAAATATTTTTGCACACCCTTCTCTGTAAAGTTTAACCCTTACATGCATAAATGTTCCGCCAATCATTATTACATGTTCGGGTCTTTAGCGACCCGGATCTATATATACAGTCAAACCAAGAGTTATTCAGACACCAGATATCATTTTTTATATATTTTTTTGCTAGTGTGTGCAGGACACTATAGTTCATTTATGTAAGTGAGGAGAGCAAAATTTAATAAACTGAGACATATTATACCCAAATATTCTTCATACAGTGACTACCAGTATAAATTATACAAAGTTGGAACAAAAAGTATTCAGACACTTTGAGCTGATCATATTTTGCTCAAGTATTTTTTCTTTAATTGCTAATGCAACATTTTCACACACAGACTAAACAAAATGAAGCATTACTTGGTAATTGGTTGATCTAAAGTGGTATTATCTAATTGTGTAGTTAAATTTAACAGCTGACAGATATTCAACATAATTCATTTATGAGACAGTCTGACAGAAGGACGGACAAAACTAGAGAAATATCAACTGATTTAATAACTCTGAGTTCTTCTCATATTTTTTACCATTTTCTATAGTGAATAAACTGTGATAATGTGAGAAATGTTGAAGGTGTCTGAATAAATGTTGCTTTGACTGTATGTATACACTCTTGATATTTTAATAACAATTACAGAAGAATAAAATAAAGCATATTTCGTGATGTTTTGGAACTTTGAAGGGTTAAATTTGAGCAGATGTTTTATATCATCATCATCATCATCATCACTGTCCTCATCAGAGCTCATTCCCAGTATATTCAGCATCTGGCTCATATTCGCCATCACAAACACGTTCTCAATGTCTTCAATCAATATTTTGATCACTCACGCTATAATTGTGTATCAAACATTGTCACTTTGAGGAATGAAGGTGAATTGCACTTACTGAGTCATCAGAGACTCAATTATTGCGCAGAAAAAAAAAATATTTACACTATTACATACCTTGGGTTGCTAGCGACCCTGTACACTTTGAAAAAAAAATTATAATATTAGAAAACACATTCTATAAAAAAAAAAAAAAAGTCTTGTTACATTGTTTATAATGAATTGATTGATAAATACTAAGATTTATTTTATTTTTTTTATCCATTTGAAAATCTTGTTAAAGTATGCTATTATAAACTCGTAGGGGCAACAAATGAACTTCCGACTCTCTCCCATGTCACTCTAAGTGGATATAAGATGTCATTGGACAGTAAAAAGGACCGTAGGCTATACGGTCATTGAAGCGGTCATGTTTGCACTTAGGTTTTATTATGCATTTAGGAGAGTGTAGCAAGAAGCTGCTTACATTAACCTTACTTTGGGAAAATAAATAAGTACAATCATGATATTTCATGAAACAATTACCATTTATTATCAGTAAAAAAAAAAAAATCTTCTAACGAGAATAACACATATGAACAATTAAATTATTATTGTTTTATTAATTATTTTTTACTATCTTGAAACTCTCCAAGCAGCGTTTCACGCTCAGATGTGACGGCGGAATTAATACATTACCAAAATATATTTAAATTATCCATCAAATTGTCATTTTCTCCGTACAGTCTTGTGAGTTAACAATAATGCCTGACCAGTAACTTACTTGGTGAACAAAGACAACATTTTGGCATTAGGCATTTGCATTAGTTAATCTACGTGATATTCATGTTTAATATGATGTAATATTTAGTTAGAATCTGAAATTAATATGAAACACTTTGGACTCCCCGTCTTAAAATTTCTTAATT
Organism: Leuciscus leuciscus; assembly: GCF_965113295.1. Classification (NCBI taxonomy): domain Eukaryota; kingdom Metazoa; phylum Chordata; class Actinopteri; order Cypriniformes; family Leuciscidae; genus Leuciscus; species Leuciscus leuciscus. The sequence goes on along the minus strand of NC_138727.1, from coordinate 52,622,233 downwards.
AGCATGACTGACCTAATAAGTAATATTTATCGTTACTTTAAAAAGCAAATGTCAACATTTGTGACCTACTTTACATCAGTGTGTATTTTAAAGTAAGTATTTTTCACTCCTTTCTCTGTAATACTTAATTATTGCCCTTTGGAAAATATTTTATGATCCATGTCAAGGAAACATGTCAAAATCAATGTGATTTTGCTGAAACCCAAAAAGTGTGAGGAAAAATAAGTCAGGTTTGGGTGTAAATACAGTGTGTGTGAGAAAAAGAAGTCAGGTTTGGGTGTAAATAAAGTGTCTGTGAGCAGTATATGAGCTGTGTGGATGTGTGTGTGTGAGAGAGAGAGATAGAGAGTGAGAGTGAGAGTGTGTGAGAGAGCAGTCTGGATGTGCTCTCAATCACACACAGCTCATGATCTCACCATTACTGCCCCCTTGTGGCTAATATAAGAGTGACATCAAAGAAATGTTTCATAAATCACAGCGTCATCATAAATCGTCATGTGTGTGTGTGACTGTGTTCAGGTGACAGACTTTGGCTTCGCGAAGCGGGTGAAGGGCCGCACGTGGACGCTGTGTGGGACCCCGGAGTATCTGGCCCCGGAGATCATCCTCAGCAAGGTGAGCTCGCCAACAAAACTAGAGCGCTCACATTATAATTAAAGGTACAATCTGTAAGTTTTCGCCGGCAGAGGTCGCATTTTCAAAACAATAACAAGACGAAGCTTGATGACGCTATGAAGGAGAGTGGAACTCTGGGAGATGTCGTTTTCACTATTCAGAGATGTGTGGAATTCACAAATCATATAAAGGATATATCAGCTAATAAATTAGTTTTTGTATTACCTGAACGCTTGATCACACTATGTTATGTCATCGTAATTAATTAGCTGCAAGAAATGTGAAATGTAATGCTATAATTGCCTGATATGTGACTATTTGTCAAATGATTTGTGGGTTAATGCTGCGCAGTTTTACACGTTTAAAACAATCGTCCTAAAAGGACATTTGAACGAACCCACAGTATTTGCAAGTAATGGCTAAATATTTTTGTGCAACACATATTTAATTTCACTGCCATAGACTTGGTCACCAGACTTGATAAAAAACGTTACTGAAGTACAAACAAAGTGCTATATAACTATGTGTACAATAAATAATATATATTTGCTTACCTGTCTATTAAAACACATGTGAGAGCGGAGTCTCTGTGGACCAATTTTGTCGCGAGCTCTCCATCCTGAAAACCCCACGCTGATATTGATCCTTGTTTTATTTCTCCATTTTTCCCAAAGCCTGCTCGCCTCAGTTGATCTACGTTTACGTTTTTTGCGATTTTTCTGTACTCGCCAATCAATAACCGTGAACCATGATGACTGAGCGACACAACAGCGGCGTCGAGATATTGTATCACAGATGTATATATACATAGATCCTCATTAGCGGCTTCAAGGGGTGGTTGATTATGATTTCACTTTTCTAACTTTAGTTAGTGTGTAATGTTGCTGTTTGAGCTTAAACAACCTCTGCAAAGTTGCAATGCTCAAAGTTCAAAGCAAAGGGAGATATTTGCTTTTAAAGAAATTGCGTTTTAAGGACTACAACAAACGGCTGGTAGGGACTACACCACATTCCTCCTGGGTTAGTGACATCACTAACCCTAGAATTTACATTAACCCCGCCCCCTGAACACGATTTATAGATTATCAAGACAGAATAATCAATGACTAGAAGATAACTTCACATCAGCTACATAAATTCATCAACTAACCATTCAGAAATGTCCTGTTGCTTCTACATGTCACTTCTTCTTGAGTCTCTCCATCAGTGTCCAACTCCGGTTTGAACATAAAAGGTTAAACGTTTTTGAAATTTTCAGTGCATGTGTGTGTGAGGTAAAAGGACACGAGCTGTTGAAGCTCCGCCCCCTGTGCTGGGAGAAGCAGCTCATTTGCATTTAAAGTAACTGACACAAAACGATGCGTTTTTACATGCTTTATAAAAATATCTGTGGGGTATTTTGAGCTAAAACTTCACATACACACTCTGGGGACATCAAAGACTTATTTTACATCTTGTGAAAAGGGCATTATACCACCCCTTTAAATATAGCGGGCCATTAAAATGGCAGCTAATGAGGTATCTATGTTTATATATCTATGGTTTCTACAAGCGGAAACGAGAATAGTGCGGATATTACGTCATTGATATGTGACAATGACCAGGGACGAGCCATTATTAAAACTGTTAAAAATGTACAAATCCTTGCAAACTTTTGGGATAATGTAAGTACACAACTGCAGGAAATATATCACACTGTGCAAATGGTTTTTGAATCTTTTATTACAACGATCTTACACATTGTACCTTTAATGAGATGTTTTTTTTACATAAATATAACACTTCATTTGTCTGAAATAACATTTCAACGTTGATTTTTCAACGTTTTTGAAAGAAGTCTCTTCTGCTCACCAAGGCTGCATTTATTTGATCAAAAATACAAGAAATATTGTGAAATATTATTACAATTTAAAAGAAGTGTTTCCTATGTGAATGTATATTAAAATGTCATTTATTCCTGTGATCAAAGCTGAATTTTCAGCATCATTACTCCAGTCTTCAGTGTCACATGATCCTTCAGAAATCACTCTAATATGATGATTTGATGCTCAAGAAACATTTCTTATTATTATCAATGTTGAAAATGCTGCTGCTTCATATTTTTGTGGAAATCACAATATTTTTTACAGGATTGTTTAGGAAGTATAAAAGAACAGCATTTATTTGAAATAAAAATATTTTGTTACATAATAAATATTTTATTATTGCTTTTTAATCAATTTAATGTGTTTATTGCTGAATAATAGTATTCTTTCTTTTGCTTCATTTATCTTACTTAACCCAAACTTTTTTAATGGTAGTGTCTCACATTTCCAACAAAATATTACACGGCACAACTGTTTTCATCATTGAAAATAATTGAAAATATTTCTCGAGCAGCAAATCATCATATTAGAGTGATTTCTGAAGGATCATGTGACACTGAAGACTGGAGTAATGATGCTGGAAATTCAGCTTTGCATCACAGGAATAAATGACATTTTAACATGTAGAAAACAGTTAAATTGTATTAATATTTCACAATATTATCTTTTTTACTGTATTTTTGATCAAATAAATGCAGCCTTAGTGACCAGAAGATATATATATTTTTTTTTTTAAATGTGTTTTATCTTAATTATTCCAAACTTTTGACCGGTAGTGTATATGAATTGTTTGCTATTCATTTGATCTGTTTCAGTTTGAATAACTTGCATCTCATCTCATCCCTTCTCTACTAGTTTAAATCATCTTCCCATGAATGTTGGCAGTTGTCGCTCCACTTTACAGTGTTTCATCTCCTCTTGAACTGCTCCTGATGTGTGTGTCTGGTAGGGTTATAATAAGGCGGTGGACTGGTGGGCTCTGGGTGTGTTGATGTACGAGATGGCTGCTGGTTATCCTCCATTTTTCGCCGATCAACCCATTCAGATCTACGAAAAGATTGTCTCAGGAAAGGTAATTTTGCCGAGGCTTAACAAAACAACAGCCTATCGATTTCTAAACGAATCAGACGATATCTGAGATTCTTGTCTTCTCAACCTGACCCACTTTCCTTGTGATTGTTTGCTTGTTTCTTTCCACAGGTACGATTCCCGTCACACTTCAGTTCGGACCTGAAGGACCTGTTGAGAAACCTGCTACAGGTGGACCTCACCAAACGCTTCGGAAACCTTAAAAACGGAGTGAATGACATTAAAGGACACAAGTGGTTCTCCACTACTGACTGGATAGCCATTTACCAGCGGAGGGTGAGAAACACACGTATTATTGACGTATTATTCAGGGTTTTGACCTGTAAAGCTGCGTTCACACTACTGTAACGTTTATAAAAGACATTCACGGACGTTATTCCAAGTTGAAGAGCAGACAATAGCCGCGTTTCCATAACAGATTTGCACAAAACTTTTGCGATATTTTCTAAATGTCGATAAAAAACGTGTGAAATGATAGCGTTTACATTAACTGATGTTATGCGACTAAAACGTCTTTTTTTTTACTCTCGCAATAAGCCATTCCAATAATTATAGCAATGGATGTTGGTAGGTTTACATATATCCCAGCCACCGCACAAGCCATTATTATTAATGGAAGGAGACGTAGGTGTGTTATCCAAGCATTAATGGTAAGGAAAGACCCTTATACTTATGATACTTATATACCTTATATAAGAGACCTTATACTTGCTTCATAATATCTGCTTCAAGGTCTTGATTGTGGCATTTCTTTGTTGTTCAGAATCCAGTATTCCTGTAATTCCTTTGTCTTTTATGAGTTTAATGAAGAACTCTGTCTCGTCTTCTGTCAAAACATACTGCGCCATCTTTAAAGAATGATCAACTGTTTCCATTGCAGTTTTGCGAAATATTCCTTTTTCGAATTGCCTGAAAAACCACCTCATGCGAGCGTAAAAACTTTTTTGCGATATATGGGAGTTTTTGCGAAATTGACGTGTTTCCATTTGGTGTAATGGAAAGTTACAACGCTCAAATACAAAGTAATGCAAAGTTACAATGCTCAAAGTTCAAAGCAAAGGGAGATATTTGCTTTTAAAGAAATTAATTTTTTAGGACTACAACAAAAAGGCTGGTAGGGACTACACAGGTTAGTGACATCACTAACCCTCAAATTTACATAAACCCCGTCCCCGGACACGATTTATAGATTATCAAGACAGAATATGCTAATCAGTGACTAGAAGATAACTACACATCAGCTACATAAATTCATCAACTAAACATTCAGAAATGTTGCCTACATGTTGTCACTTCTTCTTGAGTCTCTCCATCATTGTCTGACTCCGGTTTGAACATAAAAGGCGTGTGAGGTAAAAGGACACAAGCTCTTGAAGCTCCGCCCTCTGTGCTGGGAGCAGCAGCTCATTTGCATTTAAAGGGACAGACACAAACGGTGTGTTTTTGCTCACCCTCAAAAAGTGACAACTTTAACATGCTATATAAAAATATCTGTGGGGTATTTTGAGGTAAAACTTCACATACACACTCTGGGGACATCAAAGACTTATTTTACATCTTGTGAAAATGGCATTAAACCACCCCTTTAATATTAAATGTAATTATATTTAGTTAGTTGTCCGTTCAGAATCGTAATCTCTGTTCAAAAAAAAAAAAAAAAAAACCTTGTGCAGCTCAAATCCGCATATATTTTAAACAAATACTTTTTACGCTTTTCTCTGTTGATCGATATGTAATTTGAAAAATAATATATGATCCATGTAAAAAGTAAATCAAGCACAAATTATGACAAATGCTGTTAGATGAACAGAAACAAATCAAATATTTTGTGTGATTTTGCCGTTACTCAAAATCAAAGGGTAGTGTAAAATATGAGTGAAGAAATACTTTATATTGGTATTGGCGATTTATTTCATGCTCAAATATAAATATCAAGCGTGAAATGTTTAAGATCAGGTAAATGTCTCTCTCTCCGTGTGTGTTTTGGCAGGTGGAGGCCCCATTTGTGCCTAAATGCAGAGGTCCCGGGGACACCAGCAACTTCGACGACTACGAGGAAGAGGAGATCCGTGTGTCATTCACGGAGAAGTGCGCAAAAGAATTTGCCGAATTCTAGAGGAAGAAACTATAGAAATCAGAGCGAGGGATATAGGTGGAGAGAAAGAGAGAGAGAAGGAGAAAAAGTGCATGAATCTTAAAAACCGATCCTTCCTCCTGTAAAACAGCAGAGAAACCAGCGGAAGAGTCCAGAGAAGACCTCCAGGGATAAACAGTGAGGCCTTTATCATCTCCTCTATTTTAATCATGTTTGCAATTTTCTCTTTTTTTTTTTTTTTTTTTTTAATCTCTGTTCATGTGATATTAATCATGATGGATTTGATAGGGTGTATTTGTTGGCCTGTGGACTGGGATTGTTGTTGCCGCACAAAAACAGACTGGATTAGTTAAGTCTCTAATCTTGAACAGTTACCACTAAGGTGCAAGTTCTCCACTAGGTCACCATAACAACCATACAGAAAAATAGAAAAAAAAAAAAGAACGATAAAAATATGTATTCCTGTGTAATAACCGAAATATTTTTGGTCCTGTATACTGTCATGTGTTTCTTTATTCTTAAAATGCACTGAAAGGGACGACGAAGTGAAAATGGCATAGAAAAGAAGCCATGATTTCATAATATGAGCACCTCTTTTCTTTTTCTTCTTTCAGCTGTAGGTCCACTGCGCTCTGTAAAATATTCACTGATGAACTTTGAACTTTCACCTATGAAATGTGCCATGAAATCCTACAAGTGTCAATATTTTGGCTCATCAGTCGTTTCATTGATTCTAGCTGACAGATAACAGTCGACAGCGGACCGCGTCAAGCCTTCGTGCAGAGGAGGGGATGAATGTTTTTGTTTTGTTTGTTTAGTATTGTTAATACTATAATTGTTACGGTTCTCATTGGGTTATACATTTCTAGTACCTGACGAAATCGCACACACACTGTGCGTGATTGACACGGCGAAGTCTTGCGGTCGACCAATGAGCCGCCGCATTGCTCTCTCCGTTTTCGCCATTTCTTCCCCCCTTCATTCTTCCATTTCTGCATTTTTAAATAGGCAAAGTCTTCTCTCTGAATGGGTGCAGAGCATCTGGCTCCTTTTTGGGTGAGAATTTCTTACACGCAACTCTCTAGGCTACAAATATCTCCTCTAAGCTGGAGGTGAACTCAGTGGATACCAGTGCTTACTCCTGAGGACATGGTTCAAGTTAATTGTGATATTTTGCACCACAAGAATCATTCCAATAAAGTATTACTATAAATACCAAACAGGTTTCACGTCCTTTTATATGTAAGCACCTAATATTTCAGTAAGTTTCACCCTGTCTGCAGCTTCTGTCCTATTTGGCATGCTGTCATACTGAAGTAGAAGTTTTGTCATGAAACTCTAGATGGCGCAGGCCTCAACTCAATCTGCTTGTAATCGCATCATTCTCTATAGGGTGCAGCTGATCGGTTTCTGCTGTATCAGTAGCCAATGAGCTCGCTGCTCAACCTTCAAATACTGATCAGCATTTGCTGTAACAGTTGCAGGATGCTTTCAGAAACCCTCCACCTTCCCCAGCTCCACCTGTATAGATCTGCTACGGGTAATTCATGTATGCTATATTGTACAGCAGCAGCATGTCTTACTTGCTCACAGTGGCGTGTTGTGTATGTATTTGCAGTAGCAAGTCCCGTACTTGATCTGCAGCAGCAATAACCAACAACAAATAACCAACAACAACCAGCAGTAATCCACAACAACAGCAATAATCTACAACAACAGCAATATCCAATAACCAACAGCAACAATAACTAAGATCAGCATCAATAATCAACATCAGCATCAATATCCAACATCAGCAGCAATAATCTACAACAACCAATAACCAACAGCAGCAGCAATATCAACATCAACAGCAATATCCTACATCAACAGCAATTTACAACAAAAGCAATATCCAACATCAGCATCAATATCCAACATCAGCATCAATATCCAACATCAGCAGCAATCTACAACAAAAGCAATAATCAACATCAGCAGCAATAATCTACAAAAACAGCAATAATCTCCAACAACAGCAATAACCAACATCAGCATCAATATCCAAATTCAGCAATATCCAACATCAGCAGCAATAATCTACAAAAACAGCAATAATCTACAACAACAGCAATAATCTACAAAAACAGCAATAATCTACAACAACAGCAATAACCAACATCAGCAGCAATAATAACCAACATCAGCATCAATATCCAACATCAATATCCTACATCAACAGCGATCTACAACAAAAGCAATAATCTACAACAACAGCAGCAATAACCAACATCAGCAATAATAACCAACATCAGCAGCAATATCCAACATCAGCAGCAATAATCTACAAAAACAGCAATAATCTACAACAGCAATAATCTACAACAACCAATAACCAACAGCAGCAGCAATAATCAACATCAACAGCAATATCCAACATCAATATCCTACATCAACAGCAATCTACAACAAAAGCAATATCTAACATCAGCATCAATATCCAACATCAGCAGCAATAACCAACATCAGCAGCAATAATCTACAACAACAGCAGCAATAACCAACATCAGCAATAATAACCAACATCAGCATCAATATCCAACATCAGCATCAATATCCAACATCAGCATCAATATCCAACATCAGCAGCAATATCCAACATCAGCAGCAATAATCTACAAAAACAGCAATAATCTACAACAACAGCAATAATTTACAACAACAGCAGCAATAACCAACATCAGCAATAATAACCAACATCAGCAGCAATAACCAACATCAGCATCAATATCCAACATCAGCATCAATATCCAACATCAGCATCAATATCCAACATCAGCAGCAATAATCTACAACAACAGCAATAATTTACAAAAACAGCAATAATCTACAACAACCATAACCAACAGCAGCAGCAATAATCAACATCAGCATCAATATCCTACATCAACAGCAATCTACAACAACAGCAATAATCTACAACAACCATAACCAACAGCAGCAGCAATATCCAACATCAGCAGCAATAATCTACAAAAACAGCAATAATCTACAACAACAGCAATAATTTACAAAAACAGCAATAATCTACAACAACCATAACCAACAGCAGCAGCAATAATCAACAGCAGCATCAATATCCTACATCAACAGCAATCTACAACAAAAGCAATACTCTACAACAACAGCAGCAATAACCAACATCAGCAATAATAACCAACATCAGCAGCAATCTACAACAAAAGCAATATCCAACATCAGCATCAATAACCAACATCAGCATCAATAATCAACATCAGCAGCAATAATCTACAAAAACAGCAGCAATAATCTACAAAAACAGCAGCAATAATCTACAACAACAGCAATAATCAACATCAGCAGCAATAACAGAAGCAGTGTAGATCTATTCCGCCAAGACCAAATATATCAATATTGTAATATCCATTACAATACCAAACTCTGCGAGAGTTGTCACGACAGAACTGTGTGTACTAGTGGGATATTGCACCATTTTTCATCAAAACTGAGAGATGAGTTGGTGGACTTTCACACCCACTGCTGCAGAACCTCCAAAACAGGGTAAGTATATTACAGGTCTGGTCAGGCATCATGTTCACGATGAAACACTTCTTCTTGTTTAGCAGTTTGTATAGCATGTTTGCATTATAAAGTGCAGCTGATCATGTACGATAGCTTTGTATTGTTTAAGCCGTACACAACTGCACAGATAACTCATTATATGAAAGATGGAGAAGATCATGAGATGTCTGCCAATACTATAATAGATCTGTCGGTTAAAGATGTTGGAGGGCAACACTAGGCTTTCTCCAAATGTATCCTTGTGCATTTTAAAATATGCAATATAATTAATTTAATCATGTTACTTTGTGCCTATAGATGCTAGGTTTAGCTAATGAGATCAAGTCCTTCATGCTGCTTTCACTAATTAGTGCAATGCAAATTTTAGACCAGTTTTTTAGTTAACACATTCTGCAATTAACTAATTTAGGACTTTCATTAAACTTTTAGCTCTTTTTATTATTAATTTTGGCTTGTAGATGTTGTTTACCCCCATAATATTTTTGTTGCAATTATCTGTTAACATCTGGCAGTGATGTGAGAGCCATCTGTCATCTAACCATTCAATACTGATGCTTTTTTATTGAATTGAATTTTAATTGAATGTTTGTTGTAATTGTATAGCTATACAACGAAATTTAGTCTCATTCGAAAAGTGCACACACACACACACACACACACACACACACACACCAAAAATATAAATATAAACTAGTGTAAACAAATGGTACAGAATGTAAAATAAAAAAAGTTTATTTACATAAATATAGTGATCACATATGTGACCCTGGACAACAAAACCAGTCACAAATCGCACGGGTATATTTGTGGGATTAGCCAATAGGCTACATTGTATGGGTCAAAATTATAGATTTTTCTTTTATGCCAAAAATCATTAGGATATAAAGTAAAGATCATGTTCCATGAAGATAGTTAGTAAATTTCCTACCGTAAATATACATAAAGATATATAAAATATTTTTGTGAGAGGATGCAGCAAAATCGCAAACATAAATGGACAACTTTAAAGGCATTTTTCTCAATATTTCGAATTTTTTTTTTTTTTTTTTTTTTCACCCTCAGATTCCAGATTTTTAAATAGTTGTATCTCGGCTAAATATTCTATCGGCCTAAAATGTCCTATCCTAATAAACCATACAACAATGGAAAGAATATTTATTCAGATTTCAGATGATGTATAAATCTAAAAAAATAAAAATAAAAAAAGACACTTGTGACTGGATTTGTGGTCCAGGGTCACAAATGGGGAAATATGTTGGATTAGGTGTAATGGACTGCAGCGCGAGCGTTGACGAGGTGCGCAAAACGCGTAACTCTGCAATACCACCTTAAATAAGCGCAGAGCGTATAGCGGATGGTTCGCAAGTAGTCCACCTTAAGCGCGCATAACGCAGGCGTAGAGCGAGGCTTCCGCTTCATTCCCAGCCGGGCTCGCAGCGGATCACTTCGGGGACAAGAGACGCTCGGCCAACGCCAACAGAACCAGAGCCGCAACATGTCGGAGCCAAAATACCGAGAATGGATCCTGGAGACAATCGACTCCCTGCGCTCGAGAAAAGCCCGACCAGACCTGGAAAGAATCTGCCGAATGGTCCGAAGAAGACACGGGTCAGACCCGGACAAAACCAGGGCTGAACTAGAAAAACTGATCCAGGAGCAAACTGTGCTGAAAGTTAGCTACAAGGGCTCCATTTCCTACAGGAACGCTGCGAAAGTGCAAAGAAAATGCAGAAAGAGAAGCGAGCAAACCGAGTCCGCGCGCGAGCAAACCAAACACGCCAGTTTCAATAACAACGGCGACAGCGCGCTCAGTCTCACGGACCAAGAAGAAGAGTGCGAGGAAGAGGAGGAGGAGAAGAAGGAGGAAAGTGCAGTGAGCCAGTGTTCTTCTGAACCCCTGCCTCCTCAAACCTCGCCCTCCAATCTCGAAAAGGAAGAAAAGATTGTAACACAACCGAGCGGAAACTGTTTTGTTAGTTGCGGCGCGACGGTGTGTTCCGCGGGGAGCGTGAAAGCAAGTGCGTCGAAGGACAAGAGATTAGTCACCGAGGCGGGGGGCAAAAGCGATGCTTCAGGAGGCGAGACGCGCGGCGCGGTCCATGAAGGCACCGATAATAATGATGAAGAAGAAGAAGAGGAGCGGAAAACTTGCTCGAGTTCGGCCGTCAGCAGTCCGGCTATGACAAACAAGCCCCCCGCCTCCCCAAAACCCAAACTCAAGGGCTCTTGGGTGCGTGCCTCGGAGTCTCCGGATGAAAACAGTGCTGATTTAGGCGATAGACTGGTTGCCGCGGTCCGAAGTCTGTCCCGGGGCTCCGCCGCAACACGGGGCCACGCGCCACTGGGGCTGAAGGAGATCCTGGGCTTCCTCAGCACACAGAGCGGGATGCCCGGGGAAAAGCTGACCCGCAACCGCGTTAAAGTAGTGCTGGAGCGCGAGATCGAGAGGGGTCGCCTGCGCAGGACGCGTCTCGGCCACATCGCTCTCCACGCGAGGGCCAACAAGCCGCCGTCCGCGCGACTCCTGAAGAGCGCGCTGCAGGACAGACATCTCGCGAAAAAGGTATAACTTAATATTTCCAACACGTCCTTGCGCGTGCAGTGGCGCTACTCGCGCGCGCTACACCCCAATCTTTCGTATTGCCTAAATAATTGATGGGAAAAAGCGAAAGAAAAAAAAGCGCATCCGATTTCCGCTCTTTTCTCGCGTGCAAGTGTGCGCCAGACACCCAAAAACTGTGTGTCACGCGTGTGTTTGTGCTTGTTTTTTTTGTGGTCGTGTTGTGTGTGTGTGTAAACGATTACACATCAGTTGTGTTCCGCTCGACACGCAACTGTATCTGCGTTGCCCTGTTTCACTTCAGCGTCTCTCGCTCAGCACAAAAGGTGCGGACTCGCGTGCGTGTGCGTGCGTGCGCGCGAGAAAGACACCGTCGCTTCTCTTGTTCCGTTGCTCTAATAGACAGACACTCAATACACAAAAGCAAAAGCGCGCTCGACGAGAATCAGATGTGCTGATGAAACACTGATGTCTGCGCGCGGACTGACAGCACGCGACACATTCACAGACAGGGCCGATGATTATTTTTTGTGTTAAAGTTGTGCTGGATATTTTTCACTAGGCGGTGTCTGTTAAGTTAGACGCGCACGGAAAATGTGAAAGGGAGGGAGGGTGGGATCCGAGGCTCGCGTCTGTTATTCGTCGCTCAGTCAGTGCGATACTTCGGTCATACGAGGTAAAAGCAGATGCGATGGCGGAAATCGCGAGCGTTTATAAGCTTCTTAGTTCCGTTCATCCAGTCAGTTTGAGCGATGTGCGGTTGGTTGTTGGGTTTCTGTCTCTCTCTCTCTTGCTGTTTGTTATCTTCTCTGCGTTGATCAGATTTCTCAAGCTCTGTCCCGCTCACTTACAGACCACCGCCGAATTGATTATGAAACACACACTGAGTTACTCAGTACGTGGTCAAATCGTTGTTATCAGTGACATTGACGAGAGAATCTGTAGCGGATGTTGTTTCGGGCAGTTGCAGGTTTTGACCGCGATCGTGCAGAGGATGGAGGTCGCGCACGAGCACACACACACACACGGTGTGGTTTTATGGGGACTTTTCATGGACATAATAATGTTAATACTGTACAAACTGTATGTTATGTCCCCTTACACTAAACCTACCCATCACAGAAAACTGTGTGCACTTTTACATAAAAAAAAACAAAAAAAACAACCTAATTCTGTATGACTTAAGCTTGTTTCCTCATGGACACCAAAATACACACACACACACACACACACACACACACACACACACACACACACACACACACACACACACACACACACACACACACACACACACACACACATATATATATATACACTCAAATGCAAACACACACACACACACACACACACACATACATACACATATATGCACGTACATGCAAACACACACAGACACACACATATACACTCACATGCAAAGAGACACTCACACACACACACTCACATATACACTCTCACACACACAGTCACACACACTGACTCACACATATACACTCACACACACACACACACACACACACACACACACACACACACACACACACACACACACACACAAACAGCCGTTTGGTTTGAAGGGTGCACATTGTAACACTGCTTATTTTCCCTTTTCCCGTATTGGAGGCATTGATTTTAGAGTCAGTAGTTGTTGTTGTTCTTTTCCGTACATTTACAGCTGATGTGATGTGATATAAGGTACAATCATCTGATCCTTTTCACTTCACTCTGAAAGAAAGCGTTCAGTAATGCTTTATAATGTTGAGTCTCCATAAGTAAGTGTGTGTGTGTGTGTGTGTGTGTGCCTGTCAGGAGGAGGTGAAGGAGGAAGAGAGGATGGAGGACAAGGAGAAGAATATCCCAGAGGAAAACATCTCCGGCTCAGCCGAGGACGATCCCAAGACCATCCCGGATGAAGATCCCGCAGGAGTCAGAACTGACCCGACGTCACCTGACCTGGAGCTCAGCCAATCACCAGTGACGTCTGAGGGGAAACCTTCATCGCTGGAGGAGGAAGACCTGGCGGGAACTCAAGGTACACTTTCCTAATGAGGATTTTCCAGTAAAACATCGAAACATGCGTAAAGTAGGATCAATTATGTCACAGAATATTTTTAACATGGCTTTTTAAAGCATCAACTTTAGAAAACTCTTTGTAAGTGGTGTTAGAAAAATAATACTTACGTTAGATATATGGTCTGAAAAGAAATATCTTTTAGTTCTGCTTCTCAAGTACATTTATCTTATTTTCAGGCTTTAGATATTTTTTAGGTTTAGATTTTTGGGTAACACTTTACAATGAGGTTCATTAGTTAACATTAGTTAATGTATTAACTAACTAACATGAACTAACCATGAGCAATACATTTGTTACAGTATTTATTACATATTACATGTTTGTATTAATACATGCTGTACACGTGCAGTTCATTCTTAGTTCATGTTAACTAATGTTAAACTAATGAACCTTACTGTAAAGTATTACCCATTTTTGTACTAGAAAACAAGAGCACAGTATTTTAAATTTTTTTTTATACAGTGTGTTCTGTACATCAGATTCAAGCACATTCAATGTCTTAGTTACTAAATAAGGTTTGGATGATTTTTCAGAGCACAATCTTCCTTTGTTTTACTGAAAATAAACTGATTATCATTAAATGAAAGAGTTGCAGAATTTGTGACAATGATTTTTAATGTTACGCTTAAATCAATGCTTTAATAAGCTCTGTTAATATCCACTCGTCAAGGCTTAAGAACGAGCTTCCATTCAAATCATGAGTTAGGATTGGCCACAGCCCACAGGAAGTGAAATGAGATTGACAGGAAGTGGAATTTACACCGTAGTAACACAGCCCTGCTCAGAATGAAGTGTAGACCTAATTCAAAAGATAACAACATATGTTTTGCTCATGGACTGGCTTTTAATACGTTTAGATGATATATTATCCACAACGGATGATGAAAGTACAGCATTATGATGAGGAGTAAGAGTTTGTCCACATTGTCAGTGTGGAAGTAATGAAAACACATCAGTTTGGACAGTCACTATCTGGTGTATCTTCATCTGCTTCCACAGGAATGCCAACATGCAGGGCCGGCGCGTCCATATAGGCGAACTAGGCAATTGCCTAGAGCGGCACTTTTGTAAGGGCGGCAAAATGTGTGCCAATCGGGAATGAACAATTCACAAAATAGGCTATATGATTTGCTGAGCTGCCGCTGCGCCGCCCTGCGCCGCCCCGCCCCCTGCTCTCACGAGTCATGACTCATGACTGAGTGATGAGAAGTTCGGATAATTTTACTGACTCTCTTGTTCGATCTCGTTCATAAAAATGAACGAATCTTTATTTGAGTCATTTCGTTAAA